>NW_028075718.1:0-39909 GCF_014824575.4 Sturnira hondurensis | reverse complement strand
AACGCGGCCAGTGTCCAGGCCTTGGCAGACAGGCCGCAGCCCTGGGCGGCAGGGCGCCCAAGAGGGACGGGCTGTCTCTGTCACCCCAGCCAGGGCTAGCCCGAGGGATCCTCTTCTAGCCCCCAAGTGGCTTCCAGGGCCTGCCCGCTGGTTCCCGGAGGGAGGGCGGGCCGCCCACCGGCTTGAGACCCGGACAGCCGGCGGGGCTGGGTGCAGGCCAGGGCCGTTCCTCTTTGCAGCCCCGGCCAGGCTCAGGGCCTCCCGCTGGGAGGTGGCCCAGAAGGTCCAAGTCTGCCCCCGTGGGTGGGTGTGTGTCTTTGTTTGTGTGTGTGTGTGTGGGCGCGTGTGCTGCCGGCCGGGGCCACCGTTCTCCTCTTCCTTTCTGTATCTCACTGGGATCTTGTGTCCTCCACAATGTCATGGGTAGTATCGTTATTGAACATGGTGTTGGAATTTCCAGTTACACCAATTTACTTGGAAAAGAAAGAAATGCAACCTCAATTACAAAATAGGAAAGAAAATTGTCAGTATCTGCAGAAGGAGTGTACATATTATATCCTATAGGGTATTCCGAAAATCTCATTTACCCAATGAGTGGGCGGTGGAATATTGGTAGGTCGGTTGAGAGTAGTGAGGGAATGGAGCAATGGGAAGAACTCTAATTGAATAACAAGAACATCAACAAGAACAAAATAAAAATTGATGGACAATGCATATTAAAAAAGAATCCTATAGACTGCACCAAAAAGCTACTTGATGTAACAATTGCATGTGGCAAAAAGAAGGATACAAAGTCAATATTCAGTAATTAAAGGCACTTTTGTGCACTAAGAACAAAATAGCGGAAACAGAAACCAGGGGAGAAAATCCCATTTACCAGAGCAACATGAAAAATAAAATTACCTAGGAATAAATTGACTCAAGAAGGTTAAAGACCTGTAGCAGAAAACTAGAGAATACTGCAGAAAAAATTAAGGAGGACACAAATAAATGGAAGCACACACCATGCTCATGGATTTGAAGAATTCACATCATTAAAATGATCATACTACTGAAAATAATCTAGAGAATCTTCACAGTTATTGTTAAAATACCAATGGCACATTTCACAGACCTAGAAAAATATTTCAGTAGTTGATATGGAGCCAAAAAGACCCTGATTAGCCTCAGCAACCTTGAGAAAGAAGAAAAAGTAGGAGAGGTCATAATAGCTGATATTAAAGTGTATTATAAGGCCACTATAATCAAAGCAGTCTGGTACTGGAATAAGAACAGACACATAGATGAATGGAATAGAATAGAGATCCCATAATAACCCCACATCTCTATGGTAAATTAATATTTGACAAATGGGGCATGAGGATACAGTGGAGTAAAAATAGCCTCTTCAATAAATGGCGGTAGGAAAACTTGTACATGCAAAAAAAAAAGAAAAACTAGATCACCAACTCACATCATACACTAAAATAAATGCAAAATGGATAAAATACTTGAATATAAGTCATGACAGCAAAACAGTTCTAGGGGAAAACAATATACTTCCTAGGGCAAGGGAAATAAAGGGAAAAATAAGCAAATGGGACTACATCAAATTAAAAAGCTTCTTCATTGCTAAAGAACCAAGATCAAAATGAAAAAGGAACCAATTATGTGGGAGAACATATTTGTCAATGATAATTTGGACAAGGGTTTGATCTCCAAAATGCATAGTGAACTCATATGACTCAACAATGGGAAGACAAACAATCCACTTAAAAAAATGAATAAAGAACCTGAATGTACACTGCACCAAAAGGGAACACACAAATGGCCCATGGACATATGAAAAGTTGCTGAACACCAATAGCTATCAGAGAGATGCTAATTAAAACAACAAAGAGCCCTGGCTGGCATGGCTCAGTGGATTGAGTGTCAGCCTATGAACCTGTGGGGGCAACCCTCCCTGCGAGTCCCCCCGAGTGCCATGGATGAAAGTGAATGATGACCGAGACATGATGTGATCTGCTTGGGGAGGATGAGTGGGCTGGTGGCCAGTTTCTCCAGGAAGACAAAGTCAGCAGTGGCCAGTTTCTCTGAGGAGAAAAAGGCCCCAAGCCTCCTGTTCCATAGCCTTTTATTGGGTTGTAATACACAGGAATACCAGGCGGCAAGGATCAAACAGTTTATAACATTTCAAAGAAATCTGAGGGCTTCAGAGTCTGAGTCAGTGTCTGTCAGGAAGAGAGTTGTAGAAACTTTGGGAGACATACTCATTTCCTCTCAGACCCTTATCATATGAATGAAAACACTCTTAGCAGAGCAAACTTCACAGGTTTATCAGCAAGTCTTTGTGATACCAGATTTTTCCCCAGGACATGCTCTAGCAAGGCAAGGAGCTGCACCTCTCCCCAACGGGTATTCAGGCTTAAGGGGATTAGAGCCAGGAAGTGCTTCTCCCAGAGAACATGGGGATGGGGACTAGGGCTTTGTCAAAGCCAGGGGATGAGAGTCCATTTCTCTTTGTTGCAGCACCCCCTCCCCCCAGTCCTCTCATGAAGGCCTCTCAGGTTATCAAGTCTGGCATAGGTTGCTCCCCACTGTGAGGGGTCTTACCCGCCATTGACATCTGACCAAGCTTTGGGGGCAGGGAGAGGAAACTGAAGCAGCTTTTGCTACCAGAGACAGGCTTTGTCTCCTCTGGCTGGCCTTCCAAAGGTTGTCCCTTGCCCTTAGCCACAAGAGGTACAGATACAACTCCTAAAACCAGGCACAGCGGTCTACAACATGAACCAAAGGGTCTCCAGTTCAATTCCCAGTCAGGGCACATGCCTGGGTTGTGGGCCAGGCCCCCAGTAGTGGGCGTGTGAGAGGCAACCACACATTGATATTTCTCTCCCTCTCTTTCTCCTTCACTTCCCCTCTCTAAAAATAAATAAATAAATAAAATATTAAAAAAAAAAAAGCCCTGGCTGGTGTGGCTCAGTGGATTGAGCACCAGCCTGCAAACTGAAAGGTCACAGGTTTGATTCCCAGTCAGGGCACATACCTGGGTTGTGGGCCAGGTCCCCAGTTGGGGATATGCTAGAGGCAACCTATTGATGTTTCTCTCCCTCTCTCCTTTTCCATCTCTCTAAAAATAAATAAGTAAAATCTTAAAAATTGTGGGTATCCCACAATGATATACCCCATCATACCTGTCAAAATGGCTATGATTAATAAATCAACAAAAAGCAAATGCTGGTGAGCATGAAGTGAAAAGAGAACCTTAATCCACTGTTGGGGGGAATGCAGACTGGTGCAACTACTCTGAAAAAGAATATGTTCCTCAGTAAGGGAATGTGTTTGAATTTGTTACTCAACAAATTCAAAATGAAACTGCCTTTTGACCCAGTGATTCCTCTTCTGAGAATATATCCTAAATATCACAAAACATAAATTCGATAGAATATATGAACCCCTATGCTCATAGCTGCACTATATACAATAGCCAAGATTTGAAACACAGCCTAAGTGTCCAGCAGTAGATGAGTGGATAAAAAAAACTGTGGTACATTTACACAATGATATACTACATAGCAGAAATAAAGAAGGAGCTCCTACCCTTTGTGACAGCATGGGTGGACCTGGAGAGCACTATGCTAAGTGAAATAAGCTAGGCAGTGAAAGACAAATACCATATGATCTCACCTATACATGATACCTAATCAACAAAACAAATAAGCAAGCAAAATATAACCAGAAACATTGAAATAAAGAATAAACTGACAGTAACTAGAGGGGAGGTGGGAAGGGGTAATGTGGAAGGAAGGACGAAGAGTTGTTAGGAACATGTATATAGCACACATGGATGAAGCCAAGGGAGGTAGGATCGAGGGTGAGAGGTGGGGATACTGGGGGTGAGGGGGAATTTGGGAGGAAAATGGAGACAACTGTACTTGAACAACAATAAAGAAAATAAATTAAAAAATACCTTGTAGAAGCCACACAACATATCCTGGTGTTGTATGAGAATAGCTCAACATTGCTGGCCTATATCCATGTAGACTAGTGCTTTCTTTCACATTAGATGCCATGTTGACATTTGGCTGCCTACTCACTGCCAAAAGCCTTTCCTGTAGAGGAGTAAGTACTACAAAGAAAGGGAAAGAGATAAGTGGTTAGACTGTTATATAGTTGCCTCCATCCTAAGCTAGGTTCTCATGAGGACTACTGGAAGAGGTAGGAAGGAAGATGAGAAGAGATTTTTAAAAGCCATTGCTGATTCTTTCAGACAGGTGGTCAAGAATCCCCAAAAGACATCTTGTAACACGTTCATAGAAATTTTTTTAACCTGTATTTTAAAAAGACTGAGCTGAAGCCTTTGTCCTTCAGACTACATTAGGACACTTAAACGGGCCGCAGAGATAGCATTTATGCATAAATTGCTGGCAGACTGCTTTTTTTTTTTTGCCTCAGAACGCTGTTGAATTTTTGAGAAGTGCTCATTGAAATATAATTCACATATTCTGTAGCCAGAGCCAGTGAAAGGAATGTACGGGCTGGACAATGCTTTCAAATAAAAAAAAAAACCAGTTAATTCCTTTACTCTTGGTTAATTTTTGTATGATTTTTCATATGAACAACTCTAAACCTACTTTTGCCCTATCCTGTATGTACATATATATTATGCATATACACAGCACATATAGCTTACACGAATCTAAATAATTTATTCATCATGTATTGGGATATTTTTTATATAAAGTCATTCAGGTAACAATGACATTTATTTTTTAAATTTTATTTATTTATCTTTAAAGGGGAAGGGAAGGAGAGAGGT
Organism: Sturnira hondurensis; assembly: GCF_014824575.4. Lineage (NCBI taxonomy): Eukaryota > Metazoa > Chordata > Mammalia > Chiroptera > Phyllostomidae > Sturnira > Sturnira hondurensis. Next base: position 35,111 of record NW_028075718.1, on the reverse strand, counting down.
AGAGAAATGTCAATGTATGGTTGCCTCTCATGTGCCCCCTGCTGGGAACTGGCCTGCAACCCAGGCATGTGCCCTGACTGGGAATCGAACCGCGATCGTGTGGTTGGCAGGCCTGTGCTCAATCCACTGAGCTACATCAGCCAGGGCCACAATGACATTTAAATACTTAAATTATTAAAAGTCCTCAGAAATTTTTGAATCTTTAAATGACAGAAGCCCAACCAAAAAAAAAATGTGTGTCATGTTTTTGGGCCACGGGCAATGCGGTTTGTTTTGACTCTAGGCTGTATTCCTCTGCAGAACACTCGGAACTTCAGTTTGTTCTTCAGAGCACCAATTCATAAAATCATTCTGGGGTAGCTAAAGATATGGTCCTTGCAGGACCTCAGACTGTAGATGGCTGCCAGGCAGCCCTAAGAAGAGAGGAAAACAGTTTGGATCTGGAGTCCCAGCCTTCTCAAGGCCCCTGTATTTATCACAACCCTGTAACATTTTCACATGCTACCACAGCACTTTTCCTACTGCTGCTTCCTCTCCAACTGGATAAGCACTGCCAAGACCAGCAGCAGGGTGCAGTCTCTCACCTGATTCACTGCCTTTAGTGCACTCCCCTGTAAAGTGAGAAATAAATGGGAAGTATGCAACTGCTGGTCCTTTTTTTCTTTCGAATATCAGAAATAAAAATGCAGCTCCCCAGCTTAGAGCTCCTGCATTCCAACTGCCACAGTGAGCGGGATATTGTTCATTCCACTGCATTTGACAACATGCTAGCTGCGGGAGCCCCAGGGGATATTCCAAGAATTGGTGGCAATTCTCAGGTGGTCCACAAGTTCAATATGTTATGAGGTGGCATGCTTATTAGACACCTGAGACTCTCCTCAAGTTTCAGTGGATGACCACAACATTACTGCAGGCATTGTAGACGTTTTTTCTTTTCTTCTTTTTCTTTCTTTATTTTTTTATTGTTGTTCAAGTACAATTGTCTCCATTTCCCCTCCACTGTCCGCTTAACCCCAGCCATCCCCACTTCCCACCCTTAATCCTACCTCCCCTTGGTTTTGTCCATGTGTCCTTTATACATGTTCCTGAAAACCCTTCCTCTTTTTCTCTCCAATATCCCCTCTCACCTCCTCTCTGGTCTGTTTGTTCTTAATTTAAATGTTTCTGGCTATATTTTGTTCTTTTGTTTGTTTTGTTGATTAGGTTCCACTTAAAGGTGAGGTCATATGGTACTTGTCTTTCACTGCCTGGCTTATTTCATTTAGCACAATGCTCCCAGTTCCATCCATGCTGTCACAAAGGGCAGGAGTTCCTTCTTACTTTCTGTTGTGTAGAATTTCATTGTGTAAGTGTACCAATATTTAGATCCACTCATTAATGATGGGCACTTTCCCATACTTGGCTATTGTAAATAACGCTGCTATGAACATTGGGGTGCCTACGTTCTTTCAGACTGGTGTTTCAGGGTTCTTGGGATATAATCCCAGCAGTGGAAATGCTGGGTCAAAAGGCAATTCCATTTTCAGTTTTGTAAGGAATTCCACACTGTTTTCCACAGGAGTTGCATCAATCTGCATTCCCAATAACAGTGCTGTAGGGTCTTTTCTCCGCATCCTCTCCAACACTTGTTTGTTTATGATAGCCATTCTGACCAGTGTGAAGTGGTATCTCATTGTGGTTTTCATTTGCATCTCTGTAGTGGCTAGTGATGCTGAGCATCTTTTCATATGTTTCTGAGTTCTCTCTATGTCCTCCTTGGAGAAGTGTCTCTTCAAGTCTTTTGCCCATTTTTTAAATTGGGTTGTTTGTCTTCCTGGAGTGGAGTCATGTGAGTTCTTTATATATTTTGGAGATCAAACTCTTGTCTGAGGTATTATTGGCAAATATGTTTTCCCATACAGTTGGTTCTCTTTTCATTTTAATGCTGTTTTCTTTAGCTGTGCAGAAACCTTTTATTTTGATCAAGTCCGATTTGTTTATCCTTTCCTTTATGTCCCTTGCTCTAGGGGACACATTGGTGAAAATATTGCTAAATGGAATGTCTGAGATTTTCCTGTCTATGTTTTTCTCTAGGACTTTTATGGTGCTAAGATTTATATTTAAGACTTTTATCCAGCTTGAATTTATTTTTGTGTATGGTGTGAGTTGGTGACTGAGTTTCATTTTTTTTTCACATGTAGCCGTCCAGATCTCCCAACACCATTTGTTGAAGAGGCTATTTTTACTCTATTTTATGTTCTTCCCCCTTTGTCAAATATTAATTTACCATAGAGACTTGGGTTTATTTCTGGGCTCTCTATTCTGTTCCATTGGTCTATGTGTCTGTTCTTATGCCTGTACCAGGATGTTTTGATCATAGTGACTTTGTAATATAGCTCGATATCAGGTATTAGGTATTATGATCCCTCCTACTTTGTTCTTCTTTCTCAACATTGCTGCAGCTCTTCAGGGTCATTTATGGTTCCTTGTAAATTTTGTAAATGTTTGTTCTATATCTGTGAAATATGTCATTGGTACTTTAATAGGAATTGCATTGAATCTATAAGTTGCTTTGAGTAGTATGGACATTTTGATGATGTTAATTATTCCAGTCCATGAGCATGGTACATGTTCCCATTTGTTTGTGTCTTCTTTAATTTCTTTCTTCAGTGTTGTGTGGTTTTCTGAGTACAGGTCTTTTACTTCCTTAGATAGGATTATTCCTAGGTACTTTATTTTTCTACTTGCTCTACCAAATGAGATTTTTTTCCTGATTTCTGTTTCTGATATTTCATTGTTGGTGTATAAAAATGCCTTTGATTTCTGAATGTTGACTTTGTATCCCACTGTTTTGCCAAACTTACTATCAGGTCGACTAGTGTTTCATTGGAATGTATAAGATTTTCTATGTATACTATCAGGTCATCTGCAAACAGTGACAATTTTTCTTCCTCCCTTCCAAATTGTATGGCTTTTGTTTCTTTTTCTTGTCTGATTGCTGTGGCTAAGACTTCCAATATTATGTTGAATGGAAGTGCTGAAAACAGACATCCTTGTCTTGTTTCTGCTATTAGTGGGAAAGTTTTAAGTTTTTCCCCATTGAGTATAATGTTGGCTGCAGGTCTCTCGTATATGGCCTTTATCATGTTGAGGAATGTTCCCCATATTCCCACTTTGCTAAGTGTTTTTATCATAAATGGGCGCTTTTTCCACATCTATTGATATGATCATGTGACTTTTGTCTTTGCCTTTGTTTATGTGATGGATTACGTTTATCATTTTTTTGAAATTTTTATTTTTATTTAAATCTTGTTCAAGTACAGTTTTCTGTCTTATATTCCCAGCCCTGCCTGCCCAGTGCTCCCCACCTCCCTCCCATTTCCGCCCCCCCACCTTAGTTATTGTCCATGTGACTTTTATACTTGTTCATGTGAGTCCATCCCCTTTTCCCCTATGATTCTCTCCCCTCTCCTCTCTGGACCCTGTCAGCCTGTTCCGTATTTGAGTGTCATTGGTCATATTTTGCTTGCTTGTTTGCTTTGTTGTTTAGATTCCTGTTAACAGTGATATCATATGGTATTTGTCTTTCACTGCCTGGCTTATTTCGCTCAGCATAATGCTTTCCAGTTCCATCCATGATGTTGCAAAGGGTAGGAGTTCCTTCTTCCTTTCTGCAGCATAGAATTCCATTGTGTAAATGTACCATAGCGTTTTGATCCAGTCATTTACCGATGGGCATCTAGGTTGCTTCCAACTCTTGGCTATCACAAATTGTGCTGCTATGAACATCGGGGTGCATAGGTTCTTTTGGATTGGTGTTTCAGGGTTCTTAGGATATGCTCCTAATAGTGGAATTGGTGGGTCAAAAGGCACATTCATTTTTAGTTTTCTTAGAAAATTCCATACTGTTTTCCATAGTGGTTGTACCCATCTGCAATTCCACCAACAGTTAACTAGGGTCCCCTTTTCCCCACAACCTCTCCAGCACTTGTTGTTTGTTTCTTTGTTTATGATGGCCATTCTGACTGGTGTTAAGTGGTATCTCATTGTGGTTTTAATTTGCATCTCTCTGATAGCTAGCGATATCGAGCATCTTTTCATGTGCCTCTGGATCCTCTGTATGTCCTCCTGGGAGAAATGTCTGTTCAAGCTCTTTGCCCATTTTTTAATTGGGTTGCTTGTCTTCTTTGAGTGGAGTCGAGTGAGCTCTTTGTATATTTTGGAGATTAAACCTTTGTCTGAGGTATCATTGGCAAATATGTTTTCCCAAGCTGTTGCTTCTCTTTTTATCTTGATACTGTTTTCCTTAGCTATGCAGAAGCTTTTAATTTTGATGAGATCCCATTTGTTTATTCTTTCCTTTGTGTCCCTTGCCCTAGGGGATGTATCAGTAAAAATATTGCTGCGTGGAATATCTGGGATTTTCCTGTCAATGTTCTCCTCTAGGGCTTTAATGGTTTCCCGGCTTATATTTAAGTCTTTTATCCACCTTGAGTTAATTTTGGTGTATGGTGTAAGTTAGTGCTCAAGTTTCATTTCTCAAAAACATTTTATTTATTTATCTTTAGAGGGGAAGGGAAGGAAAGAGGGAGAGAAATATTAATGTATGTTTGCCTCTCATGAGTCCCCTGCTGGGAACTGGCCTGCAACCCAAGCATGTGCCCTGACTGGGAATCGAACCACGATCCTCTGGTTTGCAGGCCTGTTCAATCCACTGAGCTACACCAGCCAGGGCTATCGAGTTTCATTTTTTTCACATAGCTGTCCAGTTCTCCAAACACCATTTGTTGAAGAGGCTATCTTTACTCCATTTTATGTTACTGCCCCTTTGTTGAATATCAATTGACCATAAAGACTTGGGTTTATTTCTGGGCTCTCTGTTCTATTCCATTGGTCTATGTGCCCGTTTTTATGCCGGTACCAGGCTGTTTTGATTACAGTGGCCTTGTAATACAGTTTGGTATCAGGTATTGTGATCCCTCCTACTTTGTTCTTCTTTCTCAAAATTGGGGCTGCTACGTGGGGTCTTTTATGGTTCCATATAAATTTTTGAAGTGTTTGTTCTATGTCTGTGAAATATGCCATTGGTACTTTAATAGGTATTGCATTGACTCTGTAAATTGCTTTGGGTAGTATGGACATTTTGATGATGTTAATTCTTCTAATCCATGAACACAGTATATGTTTCCATTTATTTGTGTCTTCCTTGATTTCTTTCTTCAGTGCTGTATAGTTTTCTGCACATAGGTCTTTAACCTCCTTGGTTAGGTTTATTCCTAGATATTTTATTTTTGTTTTTGCTATATCGAATGGGATTTTTTTCTTGATTTCTGCTTGTGCTGTTTCATTGTTGGTATACAAAAATGCCTTTCATTTCTGGATATTGACTTTGTATCCCGCTGTTTTGCCAAATTCATTCATTAGTTCAAGCAGTTTTTTGGTAGAGTCTATAGGGTTTTCCATGTATACTATCATGTCATCTGCAAACAGTGCCAGTTTTGTTTCCTCCTTTCTGATTTGGATGCCTTTTATTTCCTTTTCTTGTCTGATCACTGTGGCTAGAACTTCTAATACTATATTGAATAGAAGTGGTGAAAGTGGAAAACCTTGGCTTGTTCCTGATCTTAGTGGAAAAGCTTTTTGTTTTTGCCCATTGAGTATGATGTTGGCTGTGGGTCTTTCATATATGGCCTTTATTATATTGAGGAATGTTCCCTCTATTTCCATTTTTCTGAGTACCTTTATCATAAATGGGTGTTGTACCTTATCAAAAGCTTTTCCCCCACCTATTGATATGATCATGTGGTTTTTGTCTTTGCTTTTGTTTATGTGGTGTATTACATTTACTGATTTTCAAATATTGAACCATCCTTGCATCCCTGGGATGAATCCCACTTGGTCATGATGCATGATCTTTTTGATGTATTGTTGGATGCGATTTGCCAATATTTTATTGAGGATTTTAGCGTCTATGTTCATCAGCAATATTTGCCTGTAGTTTTCTTTCTTTGTTGTGTCTCTATCTGGCTTTGGAATTAGGATGATGCTGGCTTCATAAAAAGAGGTGGAGAGTTTTCCCTCCTTTTGGATTTTTTGGAATAATCTCTGAAGAATAGGGGTTAGCTCTTCCTTAAAAGCTTTGTAGAATTCTCCTGTGAAACCATCTGGTCCAGGGCTTTTGTGTGATGGGAGTTTTTTGATTACCTCTTCAATTTCATCTGCTGTTATTGGCCTGTTCGGGTTTTCTGCTTCTTTTTCATTGAGTTTTGGAGAGTATATTTTTCTAGAAATTTGTCCATTTTACCTAAGTTTTCAAATTTCTTGGCATACAATTCTGCATAGTAATAACTTACAATCCCTTCTATTTCTGTGGTATCAGTTGTGATCTCTCCTCTTTCATTTCTGATTGTGTTTATTTGGGTCCTCTCTCTTCTTTTCTTAATGAGCCTACTTAAAGGTTTGTCTATTTTGTTTATCTTTCCAAAAAACCAACTCCTGGATTCATGGATCCTTAGAATTGTGCTTTTAGTCTCTATGTCATTTAATTCTGCTCTGATCTTGGTTATTTCCTTCCTTCTACTTGCTCTGGGCTGTCTTTGTTGTTGTTCCTCGAGTTCTTGCAGGCGTCGGGTTAGGCTGTTTGTTTGAAATGTTTCTATCTTCTTTAGGTAAGCCTGTATTGCTATGAACTCCCCTCTCAGGACTGCCTTCACTGTGTCCCATATGCTTTGTGTTGTTGTGAGCTCACTTTCATTTGTTTCCAGGATCTTTTTGATTTCTTCCCTAATTTCAGTCTTGATCCATTCATTGTTTAATAGCATGACATTCAGTCTCCATGCTTTGGGGTGTTTTGGGTTTTTTCCTGTGGGGTTGGTTTCCAATGTCAGTCCCTTGTGATGAGAGAAAATGCTTGGTATGATTTCTCTTTTCCTGAATTTGTTGAGACTCGTTTTGTGTGCTATCATGTGGTCTATCTTTGAAAATGTTCCATGTGCATTTGAAAAGAATGTGTATTTAGCTTCTTTGGGATGAAGGGCTCTATATATATCAATTAGGTCCAATTCATCTAGGGTGTCGTTTAATGCTGCAATGTCTTTTTGATATTTTGTTTGGAAGATTTGTCCATTTTTGACAGTGGGGTGTTAAAATCCCCTACTATAATTGTGTTGCTGTCAATATCTTTCTTGAGGTCCTCTAGGATTTTCTTTACACCCCAGATTTTTTTTTCCTGTTTTGCTTGGAATTTTTTTTCCAACCCTTCACTTTCAGTCTTTGAGGTCTTTTATTCTGAGATGGGTCTCTGATGCAGATCCTGGCCAGCAGGATCCATGTGTTGCGGCTGCTATGAACAAATAGACATGGACTACAGAAGTCCTGTGGAGAAAAATGGACAGCATGGCCCCTCTCTAAGTGCGAAAGAGGGCCCCAGCTCCTGTCTGGACAGGGTTTTATTGCTTTTCTGGGTACATTACATTGAGGATGGTCCTCATTTACTATGCACAGGTTCACTGCAGGTGATTACCTTTTACAGATAACAAAGGAAAGAATGTTGCTAATTACTTCAAAGATAAGGATGTTGCAGATCAAGAGGAAAAGTGGTTGAACTGGTTACACTTCATACTTGAGAGGTTTAGCTCAGATTTTAGGAAGTTACAGTAAGCACTTGTGCCTCAATTCAGGGTGAGGGAGTTTTAGCAAAAGCAAGTCTCATAGTGGCCTAGGTACAATGCAGGCCTGATTCCCCACAGAAGAACCTAGCCATGGGCATGGCTCCTATGGGCTGGAACTTCACTTCCCATTGACCTTTCTAAGTGGGAGCTGCACTACATTTTCATGCCGCACAGAATGGGTCCATATAAGTGTTGTGGGCAGCATATGTGCAGGTCATGTTTTCTTATCCATTCAGCTACCCTATATCTTTTGCTTGGAGCATTTAATCTATTTACATTTAAGGTTATTATTGATAGGTACTTATTTATTTTTCCAACTTTGTACCCATGTTCCTCTCTCTCTCACTCTTTTTCTTTCTCTTCTGATTTTAGCCCCTTTAGTATATCTTGCTGGCTGGTTTGATAGAAGTGTATTCTTTCAGCTTACTTTTGTCTGGGAAACTCCTCCTTTTGCCTTCCATTATAATTGAAAACCTTTCTGAGTAGACTAGTCTTAATTGCAGGCCTTTGCTTTTTCATTACTTGTAATATTTCTTGCCATTCCTTTCTGGCTTGTAGTTATCTGTTGAGAAATCAGCTGCTGGCTTTATGGGAGCTCCCCTGTATATTACCTCTTCTTTCACCCTTGCTGCTCTTAAGATTTCTCTTTGTCTTTAAAATGTGGCATCTTAATTATGATGTGTCTTGGTGTAGGCTTCTTTGGGTTCATCTTGATTAGGACCTTCTGTGCTTCCTGAACTTGCATGAATTTTTGCCTCTCCAAGTACAGCAGGTTTTCTGTCATTACTTTTGCAAACAGGTTTTCTATCCCTTGCACCTTTTCTTCTCATTTTCATATACTTATGATAAAATATTATTATATTTCATATTGTCCTATAGCTCCATTCAACTCTCTTTATTTTTTAGTCTTTTTTCATTTTATTCCTTGACAGGGTGGTTTTTCTATCTTGTCTTCCAACTCACTGATTCAATCCTGTACTCCTCTGCCCTTCTGTTAATTTCTTCTACTTTATTCTTCATTTCATACATTGTATTCTTATTTTCCTCCTTGTTCTTATTCATAGTTTTGTCTGTTTTCATGTTCATATAGTACCCACTAAGTTCCCTGTAGTTCCCATAAAGTTCCTATCATTCTTACTGAGTTTCTTGAATATCCTTATAACCATTATTTTGAACTCTGTGCCTGACAGATTTCTTGCCTCAATTTCATTTAGCACTCTTTCGGGGGATTCTTTCCTTTTTCAATAAGGGGTTGCTTCTTTGTTTCCCCACTTGCATGACTCTTTCTGTTTGTTTCTGCATATTAAATTGATGTTCTCTGACTCCCTGTATTTGTGGGTTGGCCTTCTGTGGTAGGAGACTTGTGGAACTCAGTGGTCAGGTACCCTTGATCTCCTAATCTGGTAGCTCTTGAGATGCCCTTTATGCTGTTTGTGTGGGTTCCCTTGTTATAATTTGATTTTGGTTGTTGTTGGCTCATTCTTTGGTGGGTTTTTTATTCTGGTTGGCTAACTGAGGTCACACCACCCACCACAACTTGTATGCTATTAGACAGGTGCTTCCAGAACAGAACAAAAGAACCCAGGAGCAAAACCCACACCTACAAAAAAAGAGAAAAACCAACTAAACCACACTATCAACAACAAAGGAACAAATACTAATAAAGTTGGAAAGAGATTAAGACTCTTATAAGAAAGAAAAATGAATATGTGGTGACTAATGGAAAGATAATAATTTTGAGAAGGTGGTGAAAGAATAAATAATAATATAGGGAATAAAAACAAGGCAAAAATGAAATAAAATAAAATTTGCAACTTAAATAAAAAAGAGAGGGTAGAAGGTCAAACAGAGTAATAAATGACAAGAGTATGATATGAGGGTAAAAAACTAAGAAATATTGAAAATTTAGGACAAAATTGAATAAAGACAACCACAGCAACAATATCAACAACAAACAAGCAAAGATTAATAAAGGTGGAAAGAGAATATGAACTAAAAAAGAAAAAAAGTTTATGAGATGTCTAAAGGAAAGAAAATTTATTTTCAGAAGAAAAATAAGAAATAATAAGACTATGGAATAAAAGCCAGGCAAAGAGAAAACATAAATAAGTAAAAAAGAAATGGCAGGAGGAAGGAAAATGGAGTAGGACAGAGGAACAGTAAAATTTGAGATTTGAAGTAGAAAAATAATGGAGTTCCAGCCAAGATGGAAGAGTAGGTAGAAATACTTCACTTCCTTGCACAACCAAAAGAAGGATAACAACCAATTTAAAAACAATAAACAACCAGAAGTGCCAGAAAAATCAATCTGCATGGAACTCCTACAACCAGAAAGTTAAAGAAATATTCACTCAGACCCACACAAGGGGCTGATATGGGAGATGGGCAGCTGAGTGGACAGGACATGTGACAAGGTGGGGCTGGCTGCACAGGAAAGTAAATACCCAAAACTATCTGAAAAATACTGCAGAAGTTGTAACAGCAGAAGAAACTCTGTCTCACAAGGGACTTCATTGGAAAGTGGAGCTATAGCAGAGCAGGTGAGTGGCATTGTTTCCTCTCTGACCCCTCCCCCACAGACAGCACCATAATGCACCAAAGAGGGTTTCCCGGCCCTGGTGAATACCTAAGCCTCTGCCTCCTTACAATATAACATGTGCAGCGAGACCATGAAATATGGCCCAAATGAAAGAACAGATCAAAACTCCAGAAAAAGAGCTAAGTGATGAGAAGATAGACAACCAATTTAATGTAGAGCTCAAAATACTGGTAATCAGGATGTTCGCAGAACTGAATGAACTTGGTTGCACAATGAAGGAAGAAATGAAACCTACCCAAAGTGAAATAAAGCAAAATATACAGGGAACCAACAGTGAAGGGAAGGAAATTGGGACATAAATCAACAATTTGAAACAAAAGGAAGAAATAAACACCCAACTGGAACAGAATGAAGGTATAAGAATAAAAAAAAATGAGAGGCTTAGGAATCTATGGGACAACTTTAAGTGCTTTAATATATGCATCACAGGGATGCCAGAAAGAGAAGAACAAAAACAAGAAATTGAAAACTTATTTGAACAAATAATGAAAGAAAACTTCCCCAATCTGGAGAAAGAAATAGACTTCCAGGAAGTCCAGGAAGCCCAGAGAGTCCCAAAGAAATTGGACTCAAATAGGAACACACCAAGGCACATCATCATTAAGTTACCCAAGATTAAAAATGAGGAGAGAATCTTAGAAGCAGCAAGAGAAAAAGAGACAATTACCTACAAAGGAGTTCACATAAAACTGTCAGCTGATTTTTCAAAAGAAACCTTGCAGGCAAGAAGGGGCTGAAAAGAAGTGTTCAAAGTCACAAAAGGCAAGGACCTACATCCAAGATTACTCTATCCAGCAAAGCTATCATTTAGAATGGAAGGGCAGATAAAGTGCTTCTCAGATTAGGTCAAGTTAAAGGAGTCCATCATCACCAAGCCCTTATTATATGAAATGTTAATGGGACTTTTCTAAGAAATTGAAGAAGATCAAAAACTATGAACACTAAAATGACAACAAACTCACAACTATCAACAACTGAACCTAAAAAAAAAAAGAAAAAGAAAAACAACAAATACTAAGCAAATGGTTGGGACTGGAAAAGAATCAGAGAAATGGACATCACATGGAGGGTTTTCATGGGCGTGGGAGAGGGGAGGAAGTAGGGGACGGTACAGGGAATAAGGAGCATAATTAGTAGGCATAAGATAGATAGGGAAAGGTCAAAAATAGTATAGGAAACACAGGACTCAAAGAACTTATATGTACAACCCACAGACATGAACTAAGGTGGGGAATGCTGGAGAGTTGGGGGAGCAGGGCAGAGCAGGGATAAAGGGGGGAAAATGGGAAAACTGTAATAACATAATCAATAAAAATACCTTAAAAAAGAAATGCCATATAATCTTACCTATGAGTAGAACATAATCAACAAAACAAACTAGAACCAGAGACAATGGGAGCAAGGTGGGGAGCACGGGGGTGGGTGGGCTGGAATGGGAGTAAAAGACAGAAAACTGTACTTGAAAAATAATTTAATTTTAAAAAAGTGTTGTTTAGGAAAAAAAAGAAATAAAGAACAAACTGACAGTTACCAGAGAGGAGGGGGAGAGGGATAATAAAGGAAGGTCGATCAAGGAACATGTATAAAGGATACATGGACAAAGCCAAAGTGGGTAGATTCAAGGGTGGGAGGCGAGGATGTTTGGGGCAGGGGAGGGAGGCATGGTGGGATGAAAATGGAGACAACTGTACTTGAACAACAATAAAAAAGTTATATTTAGCTCTGATGGCTATAAAATGTCAAGTAATATATTTACATTTTAGGATTAGTTTTTACACAGGAACTGGAGTTGAAAAGCAACCTCAGAAATTTTGAATGGCTTTTTCAAAAATAAAAATAAAATATCTTCTGTACCCAAACTTTCTAATTCTTTTTTTTAAGATTTTATTTATTCATTTATCTTTAGAGGGGAAGGAGAGGGAGAGAAACATCAATGTATGGTTGCCTTTCATGTGTCCCCTGCTGGGAGTTGGCCTGCAGGGAACCGACCTGCAACCCAGGCATGTGCCCTGACTGGGAATCGAACCGCGATCCTCTGGTTCGCAGGCCCGCGCTCAATCCACTGAGCTACACCAGCTAGGGCTCTAATTCTTTTATTATATGCCTATATCCAAACACTCTGGACAAGAATAGTAGAGGTTTCACCATATTCTTCTTTTTAAAAAAAATATTTTATTTATTTTTTAGAAATGGGAAGGGAAGGAAACATCAATAAGTGGTTGCCTCTTGCACGCCCCTTACTGGGGAACTGGCCTGCAACCTAGGCATGTGCCCTAGACTGGGAATAAAATGGGAGACCCTTTGATTCATAGGCTGGCACTCGACCACTGAACCACGCTAAAAAGAAGCCAGGGCTTCTTTTTTATGTTTAGTAAACAATCATCAAATTCATGCAGACTAGCATTTTAGGGGAAAGAATATGGTGATTTAATGATTTGTCTAAGCATGTTCTCTACATTCAGTTGATTATCAGTTTGGTTTATAGGAGAAAATAAATAGCTTTTGGTAGAGGCTGTTGCACCTTCCTAAGATAATTAAATTCAGTCAATATTCTGTTACTCATATTAGTTAGTGCTAATGCATAGGGTGAGCACCATAATGCTTGATAAATGCAAGGGAGACTATAACTACAAATACCATATGATCTCACCTTTAACAGGAACCTAAACAACAAAACAAACAAGCAAAACATAACCAAAGACATTTAAATAGAGAACAGGCTGACCAGAGGGGAGAAGGGAGGGAATTTCAGGGGATGTGTTTACAGGAACAAGTATAAAGGACACATGGACAAAAACAAGGGGGAGTGGAAATGGGAGGGAGATGGGGAGGGCTTGGGGAGTGGGCTGGGATGGGAGTAAAAGACAGAAAACTGTACTTGAACAACAATTAAATATAAAAAACAATTTTTAAAAATTCTTTTTTATTTAATTATTTTTCAAGTACAGTTTTCTGTCTATTACTCCCATCCCATCCCATCCCCCGTGCTCCCCCCCCATTTCCACCCTTCTCAGTTGTTGTCCATGTATCCTTTATATATGTTCCTCTAAATCTCTCCCCTATTTCCCCTGAAATTCCCTCCCCTCTTCCCTCTGGTCACTGTCAGCCTGTTCTCTATTTCAGTGTCTTTGGTTATATTTTGCTTGCTTGTTTGTTTTGTTGAAAAAAACAACTTTTTTTATTGTTGTTCAGTTACAGTTGTGCCTCTTTTTTCCCCGTTGCTCACTCCTACCCTGTTCCCACCCCGACTCCCACAGTCAATCCCCCATTGTCCATTTTAGAAATCTTATTTACCATTAATAAAATGAGAAAAAATTCTGTTAATATGTAAATATATGAAGTCTATCCAGGAATTATCCAGCAATGTACTATTAAAAATAGAAACATTTATTGAAGAACATACAGGAAACATTATACATAGGACAATGATGCCTTAGTCCCCTTCAAAGTAGGCTCCTTGGGACCTCACACAGTTCTCCCAATCACCATCAGCTGCCCTGTCATATTTTCCTGAATCTTACCAACCATCTGAAATCTCTTCCCTTTCAAAAATGATTTTAGTTTTGGGAAAAGTCAGAAGTTGCAGGACACCAAATCTGGGGTGTAGGGGGGCTGAGTCACCTGGGCGGTTTGATGTTTCACCAAAATACTCTGCACAAGATGTGATGCATGAGTGGGCATGTTGTGATAACGAAGCTGCCAATCACCAGCTGCCCATAGCTGCAACCTTCTAAATCATCTGAATAGTTTCAGTGGAGAAATGTTCACACTTAATGCAACATCTGATGCAGATTCATTGCTCTGCTCAGTCATTTTGTCTTGTTTTGTTTTGTTTTGTTTTGTTTTGTTTTGTCTTTATTGATTGTTGTTCACTTACAATGGTCCTGCCCTCTCTCTCATTGCTCTCTACTGCCTGGACCCAACCCCACTCCCACAGTAAATCCCTTCCCATTTTCCATGCCCATGAGTCCTTTATTTATGTTCCTCTGCTAGCCCTTTTCCCTTTTTTCCCATTATCCTCCTCCCAGCTCCCCTCTGGTCACTGTCCATTGTTCTTTTTCTAAGATTTTATTTATTTATTTTTAGAGAGAAGTCAGGGAGAGAAACATCAATGTGTAGTTGTTTCTCATGTGCCCCCTACTGAAGACCTGGCCCACAACCCAGGCATGTGTCCTATCTGGGAATCAAATCTGTGACTCCTTCATTCATAGGCTGGCACTGAGTCCATTGAGCCTCACCAGCCAGGGCTCAGTTTGTTCTTTATTTCCAAGTCTCTGGTTCTATTTTGCTCATTTGTTTGTTTTGTTGGTCAAGTTCTGCTTAGCCACACAGTATACATGCTCACTCAGTGAAGTGTACTGCCCCCACTGACTAGTAAGTACACTGAAGTCATCATGTTCATTCATGTGCATTCCAGTCCACTCTCCTTGGCTGCCAGGTTACATCCAGGTCACATGAACCATTCTCATTATATTAACAAGGGCTGGACTTTTCCCATACAGACCTCATCTTTGTATGTTCCTTTAAAAAAAATAAGAGTGGAGTTAATACATGGAATGGGCATCTGACTTGCTAAGTGTAGGAAGACAATTCAGTGGTTACATATCCCCTCAACTGTATATGGTGAGTATTGAACTGGATATTCCCCATGGTGACTTATTGGTCTGATGTCTAATGACTCTAAATTTTTCCATTTTCTCAAATGAAATATGTTAATCTTACTGTGATTTTATAGGCTGTTTATCCTGTGGAGAAGTTTAAGGAAATATTTTTTAGATTGGTGATAATTTGTATGCATCAATAGTAACTTTAGAGTTCTTGGTCAAAATAATAATTTCTTCAGTGGCATAATTGAAGAGTATATATAACTAATACTCTAATGATTAGGGATGTTTATTTATTGGGCCAAACCTAACTCTGTGCTAGTGAATGTCATAGTATGAAATATAAAGCAAGTCCTTGCCCACAAAGGTATTATAGTCTTTGTTTCTTCCAAATGTAGTATTATATGTCAATTAATTCTGTATCTATAATTTGTGTGATCAGTACTAAAGATATTAATATGGTTGATTTTCAACTAGTTTTGGGGTGATTGAACTCTTTCATAGAGTATCACCTTAATTCTTTTTTTTAATATTTTGTTTATTTATTTTCAGAAAGAGGGGAAGGGAAGGAGAGAGGGAGAGAAATATCAATGTGTGGTTGCCTCTCATGTGTCCCCCACTGAGAACTGGCCTGCAATCCAGGCATGTGCCCTGAATGGGAATCGAACCTCGATCCTTTGCTTCACAGGCCTACACTCAATCCACTGAGCTACGGCAGCCAGGGTAGAATATAGCCTTAATTATGACCTAAAATCTGAATATTTAAGACCTCAAAAGAGCAAAAAGCTTGTGTATTAATATATAATTATTATATAGAACATTCTTTCCATTTTCACCACAATTTTCTCTTGAGTTATCTAAGCATAAAATGATCATCTCTTTATTTGTATTGTGAAAGAGGGCCATTACTGTTATTTCTAAAGTGGTTTTTCTAAAATACAATTTATCCAAAAGACAACCATGTGCAGAATTGTGGAAGACAAAGTGAGTCTGAGGTCAACAACACCAACGTTCTGAAATGTTAAAGGCAGCAAAAGTGGGCCAGCAGAAGGCAGAAGGCAAATAAAAAATTCAGAGAATAAAATAAAACAATAAAATACTGATTATACCACCTATTACCTTCAATAAGTGTTTATTGAATTATGACTCTAATTATTTTATCATGGAATAAAAGTCCTTGAGAAAATGATTTCACACACAAAAAAGAAGAAAACCAAAAAATAATAACAGAAAAGAAGAAAGCTATTTCAGGATTATTATGGCTCAGACACACGGCCAAGTGATTTTTGTATATTATAGAAGACAAGTACTAAAATATGAGTGGCAAAGAGTTCCCTTGAACTTCAAACTAATTTTTATTGGATGCCAAAAAGTCTTTTCAGTATGTGTTACCTTACAAACACCCTGTAATAAGCTCTGAGTGTAATTTTAGTTAATGTGTAAATGGATTTCTTGTCCAATATTTTTATTGCTATTCAGTGAACTGGACATAAGCAAGAAACTGACCATTAATTTTTATTATGCAAATAGTTCACTAAGGTGACTATTTTCTTACCTGCATTTTTTCATTTTAGTACTGACATCTTCCCTGAAAGAAAGTACACCATCCATTAGATTCACTGTTCAGAGGATTTAAAACACCAGAGGGCCCTGTTAAACTCAGTTTTATGTTGGCATAAGTATCTGCAATTGTGTCAGTGATTTACATTTAGGGAGAACATAAGTCCTATCTTTCTTTTTTTCTTCTGCCCTTAAATGAATAAAGCTCCTTAGTCAATGTAGAAAGTTAAATGAACCTAGTATTTTTTTGTCATTTTTATTCATATTTCACTCTAAGGACTCAATTTGAAACTAAAATTGTGGAATATTTCATGAATTTTATTATATTTTATGGACATTGTTTTTTGGTGGAAAGAATGCTTCTGTCTCAAGAAAATGTAATTTTCTATGAATTTTAAAATGTAAGAAAATACAATAGGCGAATTTTAAAAATGATGGGTGGAGAAGGAAAATCATCAGGAGCCATAAATGAAATGAAGAAGAAAAAAAATTCAAGAGACTACTAGCCATTTATTACCTTCTGCCAATTAGTGAAGTTATAGATCTGGGATAATGTAAGGAATCATTTGGATTACCCATTCTCATGTTGGCAGAACTGTCCCATGACAAGGAAAATTACAGAAATTTTTACCCAGCTGTGCAGACAGGAGAGATGTTGAAAAGGGTATCTTGTGACCCTTTGTAAGGGCACATCACCTTTTTGATGGAATTACTTCAGTAAAGTGTTCACAGCTAGTTAGAATTACATGATATCATCTTTAGTATAACAATTTCCAAGGGGGCAGTAAGTTGTATTTGTAGGGGGAAATGGTTCGTTGGATTTTGGTTAAACACAGATTAATTGCATGCGTTTATCTGTTTTTCCATCTGAAACCCTCCCATCATGAAACTGAGGGTATAAATTGACAAGGACAAAGTGAATAGGAAAGGCACAAGAGACTGCTAAACATGTTACTGAAAACAGGAAATAACTGATTGATAACCATCTTTGCAGGATGGAGAAAGCCTCAATCTAAAATGCCTTCAGATGGAAATAATAAATTTAAGTGGATCCATCCTCTCCACAGAATACGTAAAAGCCTTGGAATTTAAAACTATGAAGTATTTTTGAAAGTGGGGGAGAGGCATTGTGGAGTGAGAGATAAGAAGGTAATGGCAGAATCTAGAGGGGTTCATTAAACATTATTATATGCCGTTATTAGACCCCCCTATGATTTATGTCCCATACAGAAATGTGATGTCTTTCTACACCCAAACAGAAAATTATTCTCTAAAGAAATTGGAAACAATAAAACTGTGAGGCTTCACATATAATTAATAATACTTTCAGAAAGAAAACAGAAAATAGACAGTAGATGCAATTATATCTTTTAAAAAAGAAAATGATTTTGTAAAAGAGAAGCATTTCTTTTTTTTTAAGTTTTTAAAAATATTTAATTTATTTATTTTTAGACAAAGGGAGAAAGAGAGGGTGACAAACATCAATGTGTGGTTGCCACACAGGGGAATCTAGTCTGCAACTCAGGCATGTACCTCGACTGGGAATTGAACCAGAAATCTTTTGGTCCGCAGGCTAGTGCTCAATCCACTGAGCCACACCAGCCAGAGCTAAAGGAGGAGAGTTTAAAGCAATGTCTGGTATGATACAGTAAGCAGAACAAAATGTTAGGTTTTATTATTGCTATTGTTTTTAAATTTTGTAGCTCATGATATTATTCATCCATAACTAGCTGCCACTCAGACCATAATAAGGGCATATTTCTTAGTCATTTTAGTCAGAATTACTAAATAGCCAGAGTAGAAGGCAAACCAAAAATAATTAGTTTCCAATAAATTTCTCTTTGTGAACAAGTAGTATTTTTTTAATATATTTTATTGATTATGCTATTACAGTTGTCCCATTCCCCCCTTCACTCCCCTCTGCCCTGCACTCCCCTCCCCCCCCATTCCCCCCCTTTCGTTCATGTCTATGTGTCACAAGTTCTTTAGATTCTGTATTTCCCATAGTATTCCTGCCCTCCCCCTGTCTATTTTTTTATCTACTGTCTATGCTACTTATTCTCTGTACCTTCTCCCCCCTTCTCCTCCTCCCACTCCCCTGTTGCTAACCCTCTATGTGATCTCCATTTCTATATTTCTGCTCCTGATCTAGCTGTCCTCTTAGTTTGCTTTTGTTTTAGGTGTGGTTGTTAATAACTGTGTTTGCTGTCCTTTCACTGTTCATATTTTTTATGATAAGTCCCTTTAACATTTCATATAATAAGGGCTTGGTGATGATGAACTCCTTGAACTTGACCTTATCTGAGAAGCACTTTATCTGCCCTTCCATTCTAAATGAAAGCTTTGCTGGATAGAGCAATCTTGGATGTAGGTCTTTGGATTTCATGACTTGGAATACTTCTTTCCAGTCCCTTCTTGCCTGTAAGGTCTCTTTTGAGAAATCAGCTGACAGTCTGATGGGCACTCCTTTGTAGGTGACTGTCCCCTTATCTCTTGCTGCTTCTAGAATTCTCTCCTTCAGCCCTGGCTAGTGTGGCTCAGTGGATTGAGCGCGGGACTGCAAACCACACGATTGTGGTTCAATTCCCAGTCAGGGCACATGCCTGGGTTGCAGGCCAGTTCCCAGCAGGGGACACATGAGACGCAACCACACATTGATGTTTCTCTCCTTCTCTCCTTCACTTCCCCTCTAAAGATAAATAAATAAATTTTTTTTTAAAAACCACACACACATACAAATAGAATTCTATCCTTCATTTTGGCTAATGTAATTATGATGTGCCTTGGTGTGTTCCTTCTTGGGTCCAGCTTCTTTGGGACTCTCTGAGCTTCCTGGATTTCCTGGAAGTCTATTTCCTTTGTCAGACTGGGAAAGTTCTCCTTTATTATTTGTTCAAATAAGTTTTCCATTCATGGCTGTTCCTCTTCCCCTTCTGCTACCCTATAATTCAGATATTGGAACATTTAAAGATGTCCTGGAGGTTCCTAAGCCTCTCCTCATTTTTTTGAAATCTTGTTTCTTCCTTCTTTTCTGTTTGGCTGTTTCTTTCTTCCTTCTGGTCCACTCCCTTGATCTGAGTCCCAGTTTCCTTTCCATCACTATTGGTTTCCTGTGTATTTCCATTCATTTCAATCAATTTAGCCTTCATATGTTCCTCTAATTTATGACTAAAATCAACCAATTCTGTGAGCATCCTGATCACCAGTGTTTTCAACTGTGCATCTGAAAGGTTGGCTATTTCTTGGTCACTTAGAATTATAGGCTCTGAGACTTTGAGCTGTTCTTGAGTCATAATGTTTGGTCTGTTTCCATCTGTTATGTATGAGGGGCAGAGCCTTAGGTGTTCACCAGGGCCGGGCGACCCAATCGCTGGGTTGTGACGCAGTCTGGCTGAGTGGTTCATTGTTTGTCAGACTTCTGTACAGTTCAATTTTCACTGTTTTGGCTGTGTTTTTGTTTCTAAAACTTCGCTGTCTTTAAATTTAGTTGTGAGAGGGGGCATAGTGTTTCCACCTACGCCTCCATCTTGGCCAGAAGTGGACAAATAGTCTTATAACACATAAATGTTTACATACCTCATGCATATTAATATATAGTAAATGTACATATGTGTTAAATAATATACATCAAATACAAGTATAAATAAAATTTGTTACTTAAAATATGTAACAATGCAAGTTGAGTGTTCTTATAGCAAGTTTGTATGACTTGTTTTTGCAAATGAAATATGCATTAGATTAAAGCTCTAGAAATTAAGCTCCTATAAGATTCACTTTGACCTTACTGCCATATAATTCATAGGAAAATTTTCTGAAGTGTTAAAAAGTTGAATTCCTATTAGTGTGTCATCCCAAATGAAAAAGCTGACAAGGCAGAATATTTTAAATAGTTAGTGAATAATTTATTAATCTAATTTGAATATATGTTATTTTGAATCCAGAATTTTAAGCAATGAAAAAAATAGATTTGTAAAGGGAAACATTACCCATTACAGGTAGAATGTGAAGGGGACCAAAGTTTTGCCACCTTGAAGCTGCATTTTGGAATAAGACTCAGAAAGTATCTTGGAACCTTTCTGTCTTTCCTGCCCAGGAAATTCAGATGGAAAAACCTGCTTCAGGAAGGGAACCTTAGTATAATCACCTTGGCATTGTTGTGGGAAAAACTCCCAGAAACTTGGTTCTTTTTGCCAGTGCAGTAAAGGATTATAGATGAATGAGTCTATTGGTGTGCAAACAGAGTTTGTTGGTGGTCGATTCTCATGGAAGAGAGAAGGCCTAGGTAAGGTGGGAGTAGGGGTGAAAGGCATAATTTCCAAGCAGAGCAGGGTAAGGGCAGCCAAAGGCCAGGGTGGCAAGTGAATGCGTAGCCATTTCTGAATGCTAGGCATCCAGAAAGCCAAGAAAGCCAAGAGTCCTTTGTTCTAAGGACTTATATAGTTGATGGGATGGAGGTGAGGAAGTCACATATTGATTGACCGGTAACAATGGTGCCAGATTTCAGTGGGGGATGGTATGAATACACAAAAATGTTAATGGGCTGGTTCCTTTAGGCACTATAGGCCCTTTCCTGCCTTTCAGGCCTTGGGATGAAAGCACACTTTCAAAGATTTTCTTTCCCAGATAGTGGAGAAGATACATCGAATTTCAAGGATTGCACTCCTCCCGTGTTAACTTGGTGTTTCCTGTGATGTTGTAATACCTGACTATATTACTGGACCAGGCTCAGGACTGCTGAGTCAGTGGGAAGAGATATGTCTGCCTCCTCCTCCTTGCCCTGGTTTTGCTATCTATCCTACCTAACAGCATTATACAAGAAGACTCGAAGCAGTAACCTGTTGACTAGATTCTCCCCTGTCTCTTTGTTGTCTGGGTTGTCTAGAAAAAAATTTACCTGTCATGTGTGTTATGCTCTTCCTTGATTACCTGTAAGTCACCCATTCTCATTTTTAAAAACTAAAACTCTATTTCCCACTTTTCTTCTTTTATTTAAAAGGCATTTACATCAAATTTTGCCTCATCTTTGAAATTTTCACACTTAGGTGAATTCTCCATTGACATTTGACTTTCTCCTACTAATCTATCTGTCTCTGTTACATTGTGATTCTTAGCCTAGCTAAAATAACTTAGAAGGTAGGAGAAAAGTATTATTTTTTTAGCTCTTACAGAGTATTCATGTAGAAGTGACATACTACAACAGAGCTTCAGGTGTACATGGTATGAGAATGAACCACCCCAACCAATATATCGATTCAGTTGAAAAGATAAATTTTGTGTTTTTGCTATGTGAAGCTGTTAAGTTTATTGTAAGTTTTTTTTCATTTTTAAAAATTATACTACTAATAAATATATTTTTACCTTCTCATCATGTTCCTATTTGGGGCACCACTGATGCTTCTAAGACATTTATGTTATGTTTTATAACACAGACCAGAGGAGACTCAGAAACATGACCTTGCTTGTCTTCATTAAATTAATACCTTGCTCTAATCATTGTAAGACAGGGTGGTAAGAAACTAGAAAAATTCCTGGTCAAGTGGAATGGAGAATCTGAGTCAAGAAAATTAAACAAAAACAAACAGTTTGAGCAACTTACAGCCAGCTGGTAAATCACAGGTCCTTGTCTCCCCTAACCAAGGACATTAAAGAAAAAGTGGTTTATACTTCTCCTCCTTAACCATAAAATATATAGCTTCTCATGCCATAAACCACAGGTGTCCAGAGAAAAGTAGAATGCTAATGTAAATGGTAAGATAACACTGGAACAAAGGGAGTGAGCTTATGAAGAAGCTGTGCCACTCCCCTTTCAGCTCCACCACCTGACTCCCAAGAGAAACCACACATCATTGCTCCCGTCCAAATTCCCATGTTTTTTCTATATAAACTTGCTTCTGAAAGCTAAATGAAAGGTAACATTAGGATTTTTACCCACCACCTTCTCAGATTGCTGGGCTCTGATATTAACAAAAGCACAATTATTCAATCCTTGTCTCTGCTATTTGGCTGGGCAGTGACAGGCAGCACGACTGCTGAATTCATCTGCCCTCTGGTTTCAGATGGAATTCTCCAGAAAGCGTGAGTTTACCAAAAAGCAACAGACCTAAGTAATAAAAGTCTTACATTGATTCTTTGGTATATCTCCTGGTGGGACTTTACTGATGTAACAAAGTTTGAGGGTTACTGTAATACAGAAGCTCTAAACCCGAGAGTTACACTTTTGTTCATGTTATTTTAAAAACAACACCCAGAATACCAGCAGCCATGAACATGCCATTTATTACTCACTTTACAGGGAAGTGGGTTGGAGAGGGAGGAGCATTGGGGAGGGAACTGCAGTGAGGTGTAAAAATGCTACAGGGTTGTGATAAACACAGGGTCCTTGAGAAGTCTGGGACTCCAGATACAAACTGTTTCTTTGCTCCTCATAGCTACTGGTCAGGCAGCCACCTGTTCTCTGAGGTGAAGGGGCCATGTCTTAAGCTACCCCACATGCCATCCCGACATTGCTCCTCCACATCACAATCTTCCTATTAGTTCTTGTGGACAGAGAGCCCCTAGGTGGTAAAAGCATAGGTACACTGCAACCATATGCCACAAATACAGTATAGGTTATACCCTAAAAGGAGAAGAAGGCAGAGACTGAAAAGGCCGAAGAGGACATGACACCACCTGCTTCCCAAAGAATTGCACCAGGAAGTGAATGGGGCTCAAGGCCAAAAGCCAAGCTTTGTGTTATTTAATTACCCAATGTGTCTAAAGCCTGAGGCATATTATGGGAATTATCAGAGATTCAATATGTAGGATGGCACAGGTTCCTCCCTGGGCTGCTGTTAATAGTTCTAGGGCCATGTGGTTCTGCAAAACAACTTTTCTCATCTGTGAGACTTCCTCAGACACTAAGGGCATAGCGTTTCTAGTGTGGTTAAGAGCAAAAGCAGTATAATTTGCTAAAGCAGTTACAGGAGTTGGCATAAGGATTGTTCCAGCACGGGGTATAAATAGGGCCAATACATAAAACCATGAGTCAGTCCATTTGACTCAGTGGCAGGCCCAAAAGGAGTCCCAGTGCTAGGGGATACTTGGAAGGGTGTCTACCACTTGAGCAGGGATGTAAGGCTTCCCCCAGGTGCAACATCCAGTCAAATTATAGAGCAAATAGGGCCAACCATAGTGTCCACAAGCCCAGAGGCCTTGTTATGGAACAAGGTAGGCCCCCACTCAGGTTGCAGTGTTCTATTTTCCCCAGTTGTCCTCTGTGATCAGGATGGTTATATGTTAGCTGAGGTCTCTGGGGTTCCATCTCATCAGCTGGGCAGTTTCATTGATGGCTCCATTGTGGCATTCAATGCACAGTAGCGTAGGTTGCTACAGCTCTACCCATTGGGCCACCAATGACCCAATCTGTCCCAAACCACATAGCTAAGCCACAATTTGGTCCAGTTTACCTGTTTCCAGACAAGCACGAATACTGAGGCACAGGTACCACTGTAGAGGGGGTTGGAGTTGTTCCACACTCACAGTCAATCCAATTAGGTCTGGTTGGTGGGGTGGATACACCAGGGGAGTCCTACAGAAGCTGCAGTTGGGAACTCAGTACAGATCCAAAAATCTGAGTGGTTGTGCATGGCTGCCATCATTCCTGCCCAATGAAGTAACGTGTTGCTTCCATAGAATCTAAAAGTGATAGGAAAGATACTTAAGGGGCACCAGCATGGGTAATTCCCACCCATCTGGTTAAGAAACATGCAACTATTCAATCCTGAGTAATAATGGTGACTCCTATGGAGGTTTGCCCAGGTTGGTGCACCAAGTCTGGTCAAGTCCTGAATGGGTTTGATCACAGACTGTTAAAGCTAAAGGGAGTGTTTGTATTTGCCATAGGGACACAATAAATGTTCCCTGGGGGATTGTGGAGTTACCTGAGTTCTGGCATTGAATGACAAGGACCAAATACTAAAAATTAATGGTAGGAGAATCAGGTCACAGGTCAACCCTTCCCCTTCAGGAGCCACCAGGGAACACCAACATGTAGCAACCTGCACTTCCCAAAGCCAATGCAGGGTAGACTTCCCTGGGGTTATGTCTGAAGGTGCTGGTAGCAACACATTGTTCTATTGGCATATTCCAGGTTATATCACCTTATTGTTGGTATGAATTGGCAGCTTGATACGGCCAGCCCAGGATTAGGTGAGCAGGCTCAGAGGGGTGGCTTACTCAACTCGGGGTCACTCATTGAGTGCCCAGAACACATCATATAGGCATGTCATCCACCCAGCAAGAGTGTTGATCAGTGTGGAAGGGTCCTTCAGCAAACCATTGTACCATTCAATAAACCTTGTCCCTGTGAGATTATAGGGAAGATGAAATCATGTCAGTGTTCACCTGGTCTGCCCATTGTTGGACCTGGTAGCCAGTGAAATGCATTCCTTGGTCACCTTCAATGACTTCAGGCATGTTATAAGCAGTGCACAGCAGTCTGAGACCTTGAATGATAATCCTTTGAATGGCATGCCAGCATGGATGGGCCTGGAGGCCAGTTGTGATGTTCACCTAGGCCAGGGTAAATCAGGCCCCCTCATAGCTAGGTAAAGACCCAGTGTAGTTGACCTGCCAGCACATGAGGGGAACAGCTCTGTGTCGGAGACCTCCAGGCATGTCGAGAAGCTGGCAATGGTTCCTTTCAGCACACACTGGACAGGATCGATGGGCAGTGACAATGTCAGTGTAGCACAGCAGTAGTGGCTAAGCTTTAGCTATTTCCCATAAAGTCTCTGGTCCCATACATTTCAACTTATGATGCAGCCAATCAGCCGTATATTCTGCTGGGGCATCTTTTAGTCAGCAGACTTGTGCTAACACATCTGCTTTATCATTTCTGGGACAATGCAAGGGGGATTTACCAGAGACATGATTGAGCATGATGTCCTTCTCCTTGGTGTGGAGATATATGTCTCTCCACATTTCCTGTCCCCATATGGGGCTTGTTCATTATTGTACATTGTTGTTGTTCCCAGCAAGGCAGCCAAAGGTTTACCTGTGGAAGCTACCCAGCTGTCTGTACAGATGGTTAAAGGCCCATGCTCTAGGGTAATAATGATCCAGGTGGTGCATAGTTCAGCCCACTGGTTTCTTTGTTCCACTCTGTCTTCCATCCAGATACTGTCAGTCTCTGATTGGCAAGCCATAGCTCTCCAGGACACCAGCTTTCCTTTGCAGAAGCCATCTGCATACCAAGCATCCTTGGAGATCAGCAGACAGCCTTTCTTGATTGGTGATTCCAGTGGAAGTAAGTTAGTTGGGGCTACCCCATGTTCAGCACAATTTGTGACAGGTCCCAACAGTTGTTGCAGTTAGTGACTCAGATGGCTGCTAGAGAGCAAGCTGTGTTATAACAGGCAGGCATTCCATTTGGAGATGGTGGATGTTTTTGCTACCAAACTGCATGGCTTTTTTGTCACATCATGAATCCATCCTGCTATGGTGTATGCAGTCTGGAGTCTGACTGTTGCAGTCCCTATTAGCAGTTCAGTTTCCAAAAGACCCTGGTACATGGCATTGACTTGTTGCTCAATGGGACTGTACCTTGCCTCAGTTCCCTTTCCATAGCTGTGACCAGAAGCTGATGGGGACCCAGGTTCTCCCTTGTTTCCAGGGCTCCCAAGCATAGCTATCCATCTCATGCAGTTGGATCTGATCTAGAATCCCCAATCTTGGATAGTGGTCAATGTTCTCTTTCCAGCTGTCAAGTCTTCCCTGATGTCTCCTCCCATTTCCAGGTGGCTCCTTGCCAGGTTAATCAATATAGGGAGTACAGCCACTGAGCTAAGTGGGGAACAAATACCCACCAATATCCCAAGAACCCAAAGACTCCGGCAATTGCTGAAGAGTTGCTGAGCAGGGAAAGGCTTAAATTTTGTCTGCCACTGCAAAGGCATGACTTTTGTCTTACCCAACCAGACAACCCCCAAGAATTTGACAGAGCAACCAGGCCCTTGCAATTTCTTGGCATTGACCACCCACCCTCACTCCTGTAGGTGGTGCACTAGGAGTGGGGCAGCCTTCTCTAAACATGGAAGAGAATTAGAGGTTTACGTGATGTCATCAATGTAACGATATAGCTTTATGGTTTCTGGATGGTACCAGTTTTCCAAGCCCTGCACCACCAACTCCTGGCAAATGATGGGGCTGTGTAAATACCCCTGCAGTAAGATGGTGAATGTCCACTGCCAGCCCTCCCAAAGGCAAACCATTTTGTGCAATATGGATGGATGTCAATAGAGAAGAAGTTATCAGCAAGATCCAGAAGAAAATGGTAAGTGCATAATTTATGGCTCAATATGTGTAGAAGTTATACTATAGTAGGCACTGCAGCATATAGAGGGGGTACTACTTTGCTCAGCTCCTGGTAGTTTACTGTTATCTGCCAGGTACCATCAGGTTTTTTAATTGGACACACCGGAACATTGAAGGACTGTGTGTGGGATGAATGCCTACTTTTGCCAGTTCCAGGATGGTCTCCCCAATTTCCTGGTGTTCCCCAGGTTACCTGTATTATTTACTGCAACTACCCAGTGAGGGGTAGGGGAGTTGTACACGGGTATATTTGGCATGTACTCACAGAACTGCTTTGATGGCCCAGACCCACAGGTGAAATTCACCTACAGTTTTCTGTAGCCACAATCCCAAGAGAATGTCCACCCCTAGGATGTACTTAGGGATGGGGGAGATATAGACTGCATAGTGCTTCAGATTCAGATGGCCAATTAAGAATTAAAGTGACCTTAAATACCTTGACAGATTGACCTCCATACACATTGATGGTGAGGAGGGGTCCTGAAAAACATTCTGAGTTGCCATGAATAAGTCTACACTCAGCTCCTGCATCCATGAAGGCCAGAGTCCATTGCACATTGTGGTGGGACCAGTGAATAGCTATTTCCACATGGGACCTTCAGTCCCTGGAGATTGAATCTCACACCATCTGGGTCCCTTGGTCTCCCCCTACCCAGTCATATAAACCACCCCATGGATTGTCTCCTGGATGGGCTAGACGGAGGCACACCGCTGACCCCTTGTCCTGGTGTGAGCCCACGAAATCTGCCAATGAAGGCAAGGGAGGCACTAAAGAGGATACTCCCTGTTGGGCTTCTTTTTTATTGCTGTCCAAGTAGAGTTGTCTCCATTTCCACCCCACCATGCCCCCTGCCCTACCCATCCTCACCTCCCACCCTCGAACTTACCCCCTTTGGCTTTGTCCACATGTCCTTTATACATGTTCCCTGATGTCCCTACCCCTGTTTCCCCCATTATCCCTATCCCCCAACACCTCTGGTAACTGGAAGTTTGTTCATTATTTCAATGTCTCTGCTTGTATTTTGCTCTCTGGGCTTCTAAAGAAGAGGAAGTCCATTCCAAAAACACAGACCTTCAGTTTTCCTCAGGCAGAGATCTGAAACATTGATGTGGTTGCAGCTGTTTCCACAAGTCCACCAACACCCAATTGGGTTCCCTGTGTATTTTTCCAGAGTCCACCCCTGCTGTGGTCAAAACTAACCACAATTGTTCATAGCTTACTCTCACTGCTCCATCTTTCCCCTCAACCTCGATTTTAAACCCTTCAGGAGATTTTCCTCTTGGACTTCCCATATGCCTTTATGTTGCCTTACCAATTCTACCTCCCCCAAGTCTGTTGTGGTTTGGGCTGCCTGTTGGACTGTCTCACCCACCAGCATATATAGAACAGATACTAAATTCCACAGTAGGCAGGTGGCATGATCTGGATGATACACTGTGCCTCCCAGCAGTGAATGGGACTGTATCGGGTCCTCTAAACCTATTCACATAAGTGACATGTTGCATGCCTATTTCCTGAAGAAACACTTGAAACTTGGACACAGAGGTCTAGCATAGCTGTGCCATGGGGAGTTCTACCTCATTGCGTAAGGCAGTGTGGCAGTCAGGAAAGCAAGGAGCCAGGAGAGCAGGGAAGCATTTTCATTATATTTTATGATCCCATGAATGCACTGCTGTAGCAAGTGGTGTGTGGTAATGAATACCATCCAGGTCAGTTCATCCTCAGACATCACAGTGCCATCAGTACCTATGCCTCAGAGGTGCAGCGGCCACCCTTGCAATCTACTCAGATCATTTCTGTCTGAACTTTGCTGCCAGCTACATGAGCTTGACGGGAGTGTACGGCCAAGACAATATGTGAAAATACTTTAAGGGCAGCAGCAGGAGGGCTGGATCCTCCCCATCGGGTCTCTCCTGCTGTGTTTTCAGCTTTAGGATGACTGGCTGAGCAACAAGGTTCTAACTTGCCTTCCTCTCTCTGACCTCTCCTGCTTCATCTAAATTAGTCTTGCTTTCTGCCGTAGGATCCCACTTACAGGGATTCCAGTCTGACTGGGCTATGACCATTGTCACTCTAGCCCCTGTCAGTTTACTCTCCCAGGAATGCATGCAAATCTACAAGCCAGATCCTGCAACTTCTTGCTGGTTTTGTCCAGAAGACATCCTAAGGCTTCCTTACACTTGGCTTGAGTCAACTTCATATCCTTCTCCTACTTCGGTTCATCTTTTAACCACTTTACTTTCACTTTGGCCACCAGATGCTTAGAAGTGCAATCACACAGCACATTCAATAGCAGCCAGCCTGCCCTGGCTGGTGTAGCTCAGTGGATTGAGCACGGGCCTGTGAAGTGAAGGGTCACTGGTTTGATTCCCAGTTAGGGCACCTGCCTGGGTTGCACGCCAGGTCCCCAGTAGGGAACACATGAGAGGCAACCACACATTGGTGTTTCTCTCCCTCTGTTTCTCCTTCCCTTCCCCTCTCTCTAAAAATAAATAATTAAAGTATTTTTTTTAAAATAGCAGCCAGCCTACTGTTGCCACGGCAGTATGTGGTTTCTTCTTTTTCTTCTTCCAAAGGCAGCATTCATCCACCACCTTCAAAAGTTCTACAAGTTTGCAACAGCATGGATGGAAATGGAGAGCATTATACTAAGTGAAATAAACCAGGTAGTGAAAGACAAAAACCATATGATCTCACCTATAAGTGGAACCTAATCAGCAAAACAAACAAGTGAGCCAAATGAACCAGAGACATGGAAATAAAGAACTCACAGTGACCAGAGGGAAGGAGGAAAGGGGATTATGGCAGAAAGAAAGGGAATAGTCAAGTCAAGGAACATGTACAAAGGACCCATAGACAATGCCAACAGTGGGGAAAACTGAATATGAGAGGTGGAGGTGGGTAGGGCAGGAGAGAGTAATGAGGGGGAAATGAGGACAACTATAACTGAACAACAATTTTTAAAAACTGACGCTCTTGCCCTGACATGTCTCTCCTACATGCCCAACAGTCACCCATGGGGCTCAAGCATAGCTGACAGCTGCCATGGTGGGTGAGAAGCAGGTACATGGGGGTGGGGCATGCAGCATCCTGCCACACTGCTGCCTCTCAGTGGATGTGGCTACAAACACTGTGCCTGCCCATGACACATGGAGATGCAGTCGGTCACTTAGGATGAAGTGTTGGTTGCAGGTGTTAGTACAAGAAGTGAAAATAAGAATATCCAGGAATTACATTTTGACAGATGGCACCTCAGTAATCAAAAGGGAGAAACTGTGCCCTCGCTGTTGTTGCACAGTGGGTTGAGCACAGGTCTACGAACCAAAGAGTCTTTCGTTCGATTCCTGGCCTAGGGCACATGCCTGGGTTGCAGGCCAGGCCCCAGTAGGGGGCGCAGGAGATACAAACACAAATTGATGCTTCTCTCCCTCCCTTTCTCCTTCCTTTCCCCTCTCTCTAAAAATAAACAAATATTTTTTTAAAAGAGAAACTGCCCGGGATAGTGTAGCTCAGTGGACTTAGCGCAGGCTTGCGAACCAAAGGATTGTGGTTTCATTCCCAGTCAGGGCACATGCCTGGGTTGCAGGCCAGTTCCCAGCAGGGGACATACAAGAAGCAACCATACCTTGATATTTCTCTCCCTCTCTCCTTTCCTTCTCCTCCAAAGGTAAATATTTTTTTAATCTGATTTTAAAAAGGAGAAACTGTGAATGAAATAAAAAAGAATTTTGTTCAATGAAATTCTCAGTTGGCAGCAAGATAGCAGAGGAGTGAGTGGGAAACACACTAACCTCCCCCCAGGATCAATCTGGAATTACAATGAAATTGTATAGAAATTACCCAAAATAAACATCTGAACAATAACAAGAAAGAAGCCTTATAACCCCAGACAGACAGAAGAACCAGCTTTGACACAGTCTGCATCTGCAAAACAGCATCCAATACATGGTGAGTGGAGTGACCCTCAGTCAACCAGCTGGAGGGAAGGACCCACCAAAGAATGACCTAAGAACAATCAAAACACAATTGTATCCAGAGAGCCAACAAAAATGGCATCCCAAGAGCAGCAAATTCAGGAGATCAAGAAGACTGCACCACAATTATAGTAGGGGCTTTTAACACCCCACTGTCAGAAATGGACAGATTACCCATACAAAATATCAACAAAGATATTGTAGCACTGAACAATGTCCTAGATCAAATGAACTTAACTGATACATCTAGAGCCTTTCAACCCAAAGAAGCCAAGTGCACATTCTTTTCAAATGCACATGGAACTTTTCAAAGATGGACCACATAACAGGACACAAAGCAAGCTTCAACATATTCAAGAAAATTGAAATCATATCAAGCATTTTCTCAAAAAAACAAGACACTGCCCTGGCTGGTGTAGCTCAGTGGATTGAGCGTGAGCCTGCAAACCACACAATCGCGGTTCGATTCCCAGTCAGGGCACATGCCTGGGTTGCAGGCCAGTTCCCAGCGGGGGACTCATGAGAGGCAACCATACATTGATATTTCTCTCCCTCTCTCCTTCCCTTCCCCTCTAAAAATAATTAAATAAATAATTTTAAAAAAAAAACAAGAGACTGAAACTAGAAACCAACCTCAAGGAAAAAATTCAAAAACACTCAAATTCATGTAGATTGAACAGCATGCTACTAAACAATGAATGGGGTAAGAGTGAGATCAAGGAAAAAATAGAAAAGTTTCTGGAAACATATTAAAATAAACTCACAACAATCCAAAGCTTATGGGACACAGCAAAGGCAGTCCTGAGGGGTAAGTTCATAACAATATAGGCCTACCTAAAAAAAGATAGAAACATTTGAAATAAACAACCTAATCCTACATCTACAAGAACTGGAGGGACAACAACAACAACAACAACAACAAAAAGCCCAGAGCAAGTACAAGGAAGGAAATAACCAAGAGCAGAGCAGAACTGAATGATATAGAGACTAAAAGCACAATTATAAGGATCAATAAATCCAGGAGCTGGTTCTTTGGAAAGATAAACAAAATCGACAAGCCTTTAAGCAGACTCATCAAGACAAAAAGGGACAGGACCCAAATAAACATAATCAGAAATGAAAGGGGGGAGATTACAACTGATACAACAGAAGTACAAATGATTGTAAGAAATTACTATTAACAACTATATACCAAGAAGTTTGAAAATCTAGGTGAAATGGATATATTTCTAGAAAAATATTATCTTCAAAAAAACTCAGTGAAGAAGCAGAAAGCCTGAACAGACTAATAACAGCTGATGAAATTCAAGCAGTAATCAAAAAACTCCCAACACACAAATCCCTGGACCAGATGGTTTCACAGGAGAATTTTACAAAGCATCTAATGAAGAGGTAACCCCTGTCCTTCAGAGATTATTCCAAAAAATCCAAAAGCATGGAAGACTCCCAAACTCTTTTTGTGAACCCAGCATCATTCTAATCCCAAAGCAGATAAAGACATAACAAAGAAAGAAAACTTCAGGCCAATGTTGCTGCTGAACATAGATACTAGAATCCTCAACAAAATAATGGCAAACTACATCCAGCAATATATTACAAGATCATACACTATGACCAAGTGGGACTCATCCCAGGGATGCAGGGATGGTACAATATTTAAAAACCAATAAACGGATTTAGGAGGAAGATGATGGCAGAGTAGGACAAAGGATTTCACTTCCCTCCACGTGCCAGAGAAAAACCAGGCTGATCTGCGGAGGAGCGCAGCAGATAGCCAACAGGGACCCAGCATATAGGAAGGCAGGACTCCAGAAAGTGTAGCGGACACTGAATGACCAGAGGTTGAGGAGAGGAGACAACTGCAGATCAACAAGGTACAAGGGAACAGCGCAGAGGCTGCAGGCCCTCCACCGGGCCACCCCAGGGCCCTGGCCGGGCGTCCCCGGTCTCTGAGAGCCAAGGACGTGCAACAACAACCCTGGGAGAGAACGAGTCACCGGCACCGTCCCTATCTGGCAGGGCGCAGATTGGAAAACACCAGGAGAGATCGGTTTGCCTGTAGTGGCAGAGAGAGAGTGGGCATTGGGAAGCAAACCAGAGAGGTCTGATAACCTGTGGAGTCAGGCTGCAGTTGCCGGCTTGGGAGAACTGAGAACCGCCCATGCATTCCCTGTGGTGCGGGGTCAGAGCCTGGTCTGCCACAGACCCTGCAAGTCTCAGCTACTAGCAAGGCCCCTGGAAGAGAGCCAGCCAGTAGCTCCATTCCCGCGCAGCCAGGTGCAGACTGAGAAGCACCGGGAGTCAGGCTGTGGCTGTCGGCTTGGGAGAATTGTGAGTTGCCCTGTGTGTTCAGCCACAGCACTGGGAATGGTCCGCGCCCAAGCCTTCGAGACCAGGAAAGCCTGGCTAGGAGCGCACGCCCTCACGCCAGGACAGGGCTGGGAAGTCTGGGGAAAAACCTGATCTCAGTGGGGCGTGGGAGAGCGGCTCCAGTCTGGATCTTGGGAGGGCACTGGCGAGACCAGTCGAGTTCACCAAAAAGTGAGAAAGGCCACACTAATAGCCACTCAGGCTGCTGCAGCTAGTGAGAACAGAAGAAAAGGTTTGACCAGCTGGAAACCAACAAGAGGAGTAGGAAGAAGCAGAGAACACCAAGATACCTGCAGGAGACTGCACCACTGAATATCACATGCATCCTACCACAGAAGTTCACACCATAAACCCAGGGAACCAGAACAGATCAATTTAAGAAGCTGAGGCCAATGAGAAGAGCAACACAAACAATGGGAAGACAAAGAAACAATCTCCAAATGAAAGAAAAGGAGGATGTCTCAGAAAGAATGTTAGATGAAATAGAGGCAAGTCAACTATCAGATATGGAATTCAAAGCACTGGTTATCAAGAAATTCAAAGAGCTTACAACAAGCTACCAGAAACTACAGGGGAGTTACAATGAACTCTCTGCAAACTATACCAACATGAAAAAGGAAATACAAACCATCAGCAAAGGCCAAGAGGAAATGAAGAATATAATTTCTGAACTGAAGAACATAGTAGAAGGTATGAAGAGTGGGATTGATGAGGCGGAAGAACACATTAGCGAGATCAAAGACAGGGTAGAAAGAATCTCCCAGATGGACCAAGTAATGGAAAAGAGAATCAGAGAAAATGAGGAGAGTTTAAGAGAAATGCAAGACAATATGAAACGTAATAATATCCAAATAATAGGGATACCAGAAGGAGAAGAAGAAGAACAAGGGATAGAAAACCTACTTGAAAAAGTAATAACAGAAAATTTTCCTAAGTTGAGGAGAGATAAAGTCACATGGATCCAGGAATTGCAGAGAGTCCCAAGCAGGTAAAACCCAAAGAGGCCTACTACACGACACATCATCATTAAAATGGCAAAACTCCAAGACAGAGAATCCTAAAGGCAGCAAGGGAGAAAAACGAAGGAACATACAAGGGGGTCCCAATAAGGTTGGCTACTGACTTCTCAATGGAAACATTCCAAGCAAGAAGAGAATGGCAAGAAATATTCCAAGTAATGAGAAACAAAGGCCTACAACTAAGGCTACTTTATCCAGCAAGGCTCTCAATCAAGATAGAAGGCAAAATAAAGAGCTTCCAAGACAAAAGAAGTCCAAAAGAATATGCCTTCACCAAACCAGCTCTACAAGAATTACTAAAAGGTCTGCTTTAAGGAAAGGAAGGAAAAGAGAGCGACAGAGAGGAACACAGGTAGATAAATGGCAATGAATAAGTACCTTTCAATAATAACCTTAAATGTAAATGGATTAAATGCACCAATTAAAAGACATAGGATAGCTGAATGGATAAGAAAACATGACCCACACATATGCTGCCTACAAGAGACCCACCACAGGTCAAAAGACCATCACAGACTAAAAGTGGAAAGGATGGAAACAAATTTTCCAAGCAAATGGACAAGAAAAAAAAGCCGGGGTAGCAATTCTCATATCAGACAAAATAGACTTCAAAAAAAGGGCCATAGTCCTGGCTGGTGTAGCTCAGTGGATTGAGCGCAGGCCTGCAAACCATACGATCGTGGTTTGATTCCCAGTCAGGGCACATGCCTGGGTTGCAGGCCAGTTCCCTGTTCCCGGCAGGGGACACGTGAGAGGCAACCATACATTGATATCTCTCTCTCTCTCTCTCTCTACTCCCCTTCTCCTCTAAGATAAATAAATAAAATCTTTTTTTAAAAGGGGCATAAAGAGAGACCCAGAAGGTCACTTCATAATACTCAAGGGAAGAATCGAACAAGAAGACATTAACATTGTAAATATGTATGCACCTAACATAGGAGCACCCAAATATATAAAGAAAATCCTAGAGGACCTCAAGAAA